>NC_077233.1:18292661-18295161 GCF_027887165.1 Monodelphis domestica
TAATATGAACTGGAGAAGGAAATAGCAAACCACTGTAGGATCTCTGCCAAGAAAACTCCATGGACTGTATGGCCCACAAGGGCCCCATGAGTCAGTCCTCCAGCACTGAAGAATTGAACGACAGGAGTGTTCATCGAAGCAGTCGCTTCATGTCATGCATACCTGCCTGATGGTGAAACACTTTCCTCCTCCTTCCCTCCCTCCACAGTGTCTGGAGGACTTCCTGGCTTGGGGATCCATTCCCTGCAGGGCCTTCTCAGATTGACGCTCGTCAGCAAATATTTACAGGCTTGCAGGCTCTGAGTTGGGTCCTGTGCGCTGCACTTTCACATGATGTCAGTTGGCTCTAATCAAGGCATTTCAGAGCTGGAAGGGACCTCAGGCCCATGGCCACTTTCTACTGGGGGCCTTCCCTCCATGGGCCTTGTATGAAGCTTTTATAGATGTACACAATGTGTGTGTGTGTGTGTGTGTGTGCACATTACAATGTTGCCCATGCATCTGTCCAGTGAGCCTTGAAAAGATATCTCTAGAGTCTCCCCCACCTTCCCCTGCCCAAAGGAGGGGAACAGGGGATTCAGGCCTCAAGGCTGACCACTCTGCTCTCCTCAGATAGGGAGTATTGGGCTAGAATTGTATCCAAATGCCCCCTTAAATAATGTTTGTCTAGGGCCATATTGGCAAACCCATGGAATGCGTGCCAAAGGGGGCTGCTCCCTTCCCCCTCTCCACTCGTGCCTGAGGACATTTTTTTTCACATTACCCACCCCTCTGTCCAGCAGCCCAGTGGGAGAGCTTCTTCCCTTCCTTGTCTGGGGTAGGTCAGGGGCTCATATGCAGTGTGAGTGTGCAATTTGGGCACTTGGTCTCTGAAAGGTTCACCATCACTGGTCTAGGGGAAATATTGTTACATTAAGGTTGTGCTTTTGTTTACTATCCCTTATTTGGAGGGAGTGCCTGAAGTGATATCTATATCTATATCTATATCTTCAAGGCTTGACTCCACTCTGGGTCATGTGCCTGACCAACAAGATGGCAGGCTAGACATTTTCTTTAATCCTCATAACCTCTCAAAGCTCTCTAAATTAGGAATTATGTTTAAGAGATAAAGCAGCGATAGCTGTCTCTATTGTTTAACACATCAAGAACTCTAATAAGATAACGATTCAATGAACTAACAGCAGAGATGGCTAGTTCCTAGTCCCTAGGCTTGGCATCCCCCTACCATTATCCACCATGTTCCTGCAGCAGGGTTTCTCAAGTCAGCCCACTAGCTTGCAACAGAACTCAGCTCTACTGGATGGATGGATGGATGGATGGATAGATGGATGGATGGATGGATGGAAAGATGGAAGGATGGATGGATGGAAGGATGGATGGATGGAAGGATGGATGGATGGATGGATGGATAGATGGATGGATGGATGGATGGATGGAAGGATGGATGGATGGATGGAAGGATGGAAGGATGGATGGATGGATGGATGGATGGATGGATGGAAAGATGGAAGGATGGATGGATGGATGGATGGATGGATGGAAGGACAGATGGAAGGATGGATGGATGGAAGGACAGATGGATGGAAGGACAGATGGATGGAAGGATGGATGGATGGAAGGACGGATGGATGGATGGATGGATGGATGGATGGATGGATGGAAGGATGGAAGGATGGATGGATGCATGGATGGATGGATGGATGGATGGATGGATGGATGGATGGAAGGATGGATGGATGGATGGATGGAGAGTCTAAGAAGTCTTGGATTCTAAGGAATCTAAGAAGTCCTGATTCTGGAGTCTCAGGATCTTTCTTTAAATTCACCTCTGCCAGCCTCCTAACCATGTGACTATAGGCAGATCACTTGATCTGTCTTAGGCTCATATTCCTAGCCTATAAAATGATGAAATTAGATGAGTGAAGTCTTGGGTCCCTTCTAGTTCTAAATCTAGGAGTCTACATTCTAAGAAGGGCTTGAATCACTGCCCATCCCACCCCCAACTCTATTCTGCTCACCACTAGGAAATATTGGCCCAGCTTGATTTAGACAAGCTCAAACATAGCCAGAAACCTGAGAGAGAAAGCGATTGATTTATCCTAAATTCTGAAAGTGCGTCATGCCCCAGTTTATGGAAAGAATGCCAGCTATAGGGCAATCAAGGGACGTGACCCCCATCTCAGACACTTATTAGCTGTGTGACTCTGGCTGAGTCATTTAACTTTTCTGAGCTTGTAAAATGGGGAAATCGTCTTTGCCTCCCTTCTCCACAGGGTGGTTGGGAAGAAAACACTTGGAAAACCCCTAAGCACCATCAACATGCCATTTTTATTTAGGGGATTCATTTGCATCACATGACATTCCAGAAGCTCTTCTATCTGGTTGACCTGTTTTCTGACTAAAGCCCTGTAGAAATCGACACTGATGTGACACGTCATGTTGAGCGTCTCTAGAGAGCACGTGGCCTTTTGGGGGGTTTGTTTTCAGCAAATATCACTTG
>NC_077233.1:18300161-18332477 GCF_027887165.1 Monodelphis domestica
TTTTCATGATCCTTTGAAAAAAAAATTAATTTTTTTGCAAATGATCAAAGGGGGGAATGTAAAAAATAGACTCGAATACAGGACTACAATCCCCACGAGCCTTTGCTCCACTTCCCCAGAATGCCTTGTAATCTCACCTGGGCCGAGATCGAGAAGATATTTAAGCAAAGGCTTTTGAAGGGGCTTGGTTTCTTTTGGACTTCCGTTTTGGAGCAGAGGCGTCTCTTCCATGATGTGAGGTTATTTTGTCTAGGCCTCTGGCCTAGGCACATGTTTCTTACTTGTATATTCTTAATCTTTAACCTTTTATAAACCTCTAAAAAATATAATACTCCTTGCAGAGAGAAACTAATTTCTACCTGCCTCAGTCTCCCCATATTCCATAAATTTTAATCTTTACACACCTCACCTGGTCCCAGACGTGGCTTTGGGCCAATCCCTGAACCTTCCTGGTCTTCAGTAAGCATGAAAGGATTCCATTAAGTGATCTCTAAGCCCTCTTTCAGTTCTAATAGTCAGAAAGCTGTTGTATGTTCAGTGGGCAGGAATACGAGGAATAATGAGCCTTAAATGAGGGTGAGGAGCACATTTCATTCTACTCATAACACGTTGTTTTCTGAGGAGAAAGGCAAAATGTTTGGCTCAGTCAACGTATTTTAGGTCCTCCTGGGAGACACCATCAGCTCTCAATAATGAGCCCAGAATGTCAAGAACAATATGGCGGGTCAACTGATACTGTAGGGACTGAACCATTTTCTCATTTTGTCGTTGTTTTATTGTGCCCATTTTACAGACCCCACAAGCTCATAACTAGAGCCTAAAGTGATTTCAGAGACCATCTACTTGTTACTAAATCATTTTCCAATCATGTCTGACTCTTTATAGTCCCATTTGGGGTTTTCTTGGCAAAGATACTGGAGTGGTTTGCCATTTCATTCTCCAGTTCATTTGACAGATGAGGAAACTGAGGCAAATAGAGTCAAGTGACTAGACCAGAGTCACACAGCTAGTCAGTGTTTGCGGCCAGGAAGATGAGTCCTCCTGACTCCAGTTACCTAGCTGCCTCAGTCCTCTCCTACAAACCCTTTATTTTATAGATGGGAAAACTGAGTTCCACGAATGTTAAGTGATTTGCCCAAGTTGCAGAAGTGGGATGTGAACCCAACTCTTTTGACTCTAGCCAGAATTTCTTTCCCTTGTACCTGATAGTCTAATCCCTTTATTTTGCATATGGGGAAACTGAGGCCCAGAGACATTAAATGACTGTTTCAGGGTCACACAGCTAGTAAATATCACACATGATTGAAATTTACATCTCTCTACCTCCAGATCTAATATCTTCCCTTTAGACAACTCTGTCTTAACAAAAGCTAGGTCAGACAGTCAGTCAGACAATATACATTTGTTAAGTGGGATACAATGGAAGGTAAAAGACCTGTTCTCTGGGAGCTTATGTAAAAACAAGGTGTCTAGAGGACAAACTGACACTGATTAGTAAGCAGAGGGAAGGCACCAGACTGAAGAGGGATCAGGGAAGGCTTCCTGGAGAAGGTGGGATTTGAGCTGGGATGCCAGGAGCCTGAGAGGAGGAGAAAGAGCACACCAGGCATCAGGGACAGTGAGAGAAAGAGTCTTGAGAGGGGAGATGGACTGACTACCTTGGTGAGTCAAGCAAAGAGGCCAGAGGGGGGCACTGCCTTGCAGAGTAGGTGGCGGGAGGTGAGATGGAGGAAGCCTGGAGAGATAAGAAGGGGACAGGTGGTGAAGGGCTTTAAAAACCAAACACAAGGGACAGCTAGGTAGTATACTGGATACAGAGTCAGGCCCAGAGATGGGAGGTCCTGGGTTCAAATCTGGCCTCAGACACTTCCCAGCTGTGTGACCCTGGGCAAGTCACTTGACCCCCATTGCCTAGCCCTGACCTCTCTTCTGCCTTGGAGCCCATACACAGTATTGACTAAAATGGAAGGTGAGGGTTATTAATAAAGTTTGTGGGAGGATTGCGATTAGGGCCCTATCAAGGCTAGCCTCTGTTCCTGGGGTGGTGGCGGGGGCTGATGCTGGCATCAAGAACTCTTACAGCCTCAGGGGAGGAGGAAGACTTGGGTTCGAGGTCCAGAAAGCCAGTCATTCTTCATGCATCCCAGGGCTGAGAATCCCTGTGCAAAAGCTTTTGCTTTTAGTTGCTTTTCCCCTACGGCTCAGGCTTAGTCCTAGGGATGGAGAAGACCCCGTCGGCTCTCTAGTCTATCCATGTTAGTTTACAGAGGAGGAAACTGAGGACTGCCAAGGTGCCATTCTCTAGAAGAGTCAGTGATGGCGTTGGAGCCCCAGAACTTTGACTTCCGAGCCGGAGCTCTTTCCACTGTGTCCCCGGGGAGAGAGAAGGGAAGCAGATGGTAGATTCTGGAAAATGCTTGTTGACTGACTCATCAAGGAATGTGAATGGAAATCCCAGCCTTTTCCTGATCTTGATTTCCATACATACCCTCTGCCTGGGAAGAACTCAGGGCCAGCGGAGGGTGCTCTCAGCTTTCCCAGGGGAGCCTGTGGCGATGGGCGGCAGGGCTGGGTGGACCAAAGCCCCAGGGGGACATAGTCGGGGGCTGTCTTGGCACGCCCCCTGGTGGCCGGCACTAGGCTGGAAGCTGTTGTGCAGGGACCGTCCTGGGCCCCAAGTGCCCCTTTGTGTGTTCCAGGGTTGCCAAGGTTCCCTTGGCTGCCCTGCAGAGCATGGAGGCCTTCCTGCTTTTGTGAGAGCTTTTCCTTCCTCGAACCTCGCTCTGAATTGTGAACAGAAACAATTGGAAAGTCCTGCTTGCTCCCAGCTGCCTCTCCATCCCCCACGCCCTGGCCCCTCGGATTTGCCTTTGGCCCTCCTGTGAGCGTTCAGAGAAGCCATTCTTGAGTGGAAGGTTGGCGCGAGTCTCCCAGCTGCGTGTTTGGGGGAGGTGGGGAGGCCCCTCTCTGGAGACGGCGGGAGCCAGATTCCTCCAACCAACCCATCGATGGCTGGAGGCGCCCTTGGAGTCCAGGAGATCAAGCCGACCCAGGTTACAATCCCACCTTTGGCCCTGTCCAAGATGGCGGCCCTCTCATCGCCTACCCAATGGACCCAATGCTGGGGATCCAAGAAGAAGAGCAGAAACAGCCCTGACCTCAAGAAGCACAAGTTCTAATGGGGGAAATAACATGGAAATGAATGGAATCTGGTACGAGACACATGCAATGCCTCCAAGGTCGATGGACGGTAATCCAAGAGCAGAAGGAACTAACAGCTTGGGGAAGAAGGAAAGGGCTAACGGGGCAAAGATGAGGGGGGCAGAGCATGCCAAGTCACAAGATGGAGGCCCAAAATAGACCAGTTTAAAGTGCCCAGAAGGGGGCAGCTCAGTGACTCAGTGGATTGAAAGCCGAACACAGAGATGGGAAGTCCCAGGTTCAAATTTGACCTTAGACACTTCCTAGCCATATGACCCTGGACAAGTCATTTAACCCTGTTGCCTAGCCCTTACTGTACACAGTAATGATTCTAAGGTGGAAGGAAGGGCTTTAAAAAACCCAAACCCAAATAATCAAGTGCCAGAGACAAGTAAGCTCTAAGACCAGGAGGGTGGGAAGGTCCGACAGACCCCCCTCTTCCAGCAGGGCCTCACTGATAAGCCAATCCGTGCCAGCATTCTAGGGGGGCGCTCCTGGGTTCCTCAGGTGCCCTCCCAGGGAAGCTGGTTCCATTTCCCTGCCCTTTAGGGGAAGATTTCGTAAAGCACGAGAGGAGACTGAATGGACCATAACCAGGGAGGGGAGGCTGTCAAGGATCTCGGAGGCCATCATGTCCAATCCTTGCCTTATACAAATAAGGAGATGGAGTCCCCCAACCTCGGGGCCAGTCGGCACCTGCCGCAAGATTTGCACCCTGGTCCTCCTGCCTCCCCAAGCGGTGCTCTCTCCATGGGGTCACGCTATGGGCCCCTGGGAGCCTTTGACACCCTACAAGGTGGCCGCACCCTCTGCCTCCATGGTGGCCTGGCCCTGGCCCCCCTCCCAGGCTTCCCCCACTGAGTCAGATGCCCGCCTTCCCTCCTAATCTCTGGGACCGACTGAGGAGATAGAGTCCCTTCCGGAGCCCAGGGATGGGGAGGCAGCGGTTGGGCCAGCCAGGAAATGACTTGTTGGTTTTTCTGTGGTTAAAGGTTTGGGGTGAGGCTTGACTCACCCCAGGGAGGAGGAGGTCCAGCGCCCTGGCCAAGCCTTCTGTCAACACAGGCTGAACAGTCCGGCTGCCACACCCGGGGGTGAGGGCTGAGGCCTCTGGGCATCCGAAGCCTGGAGCCCGGCTCTGGCCCCTGCGGGCCCCTCGGCTGGCCGCCCAGAGTTCCCCTCTGCTCAGCAGGTTCCTCACTTTCTCCCCACCCATTCACTGGTCCACAGCCTGCAATCTCCTCTGACTCAGCTGGAGCCTCCCTCTGCCGGGTCACCGTCCATGCATCTGCTGCCTGCTCTGTCCTGGGCTCTTTCCTCAGCTCTCCAGCCTTGGTAGCCCCTCCTTTGGCTTCCGGGACCCCCATCTCTTGGGCTTTTCTCTTATCAAGGCCATGGCTCATCCTCAGCTTCCTCTGCTGCCTCACACCACCCACCAGCTACCCTGAAAGACTGGCTCGTTCTTGAGCCTCGTCCCCCTCTGGAAGAGTACTGGCCTTGCAGACAAAGAGATCTGGGTTTGAATCCTGCCTCAGACGCCAGCTACAGATCAAGGGCAGATCTCTTAGTCCCCCCTAGTGTCATCTGTAAGATGGGAACAACAATCAATTCATTAACACACATTTTACTACTTTGGAACCAATACGTGGTATTGATTCTAAGACAGAAAGTGAGGGTTCAAAAACGCTCACCTCAGACACTTTCCTATGTGACCCTGAGCAAGTCATTTAACCATTGATTGACTCAGTTTCCTCATCTGTAAAATAGGAGCCCTTACCCTCCTGGGTTGTTGTCAAGATCAAATCAGAGAGCAATTGTAAAGTGCCAACTTTAGCTATAATTATGAGGCATTATTAATCCATCTACCAGTTGCCAAAATGATTTTATCTAGTCTGACCATGCTAATACACTGCTTGAGGATTTTCTTGGGGTTTTTTTTTTGGTCAGTTTTCAGTCATGTATGACTCTTCATGACCCTTTTGGGGCAGGGGCATTTCTTGGCAAAAGTACTTTTCCATTTCCTTCTCCAGCTCATTTTACAGATGAGAAACGGAGGCATACCGGGTAAAGTGACCTGTCCAGGGACACACAGCTAGTATCTAAGGTCCGATTTGAATTCAGGTCTTCCTGATTCCAGGTCCATCATTCAATTTACTCTCACTCAGCTGCCCCTTGAAGGCTTTCAGTGGCTCCTTATGTCTCTTGGGTTAAGAGGTCAGCTCCTCAGTCTGACACCTAAAGGCAAGGCCTCCCGGCAGCCACTTACCTTTCCAGGCTTCTTTCCCATCCTTCCCCTTCATGGACCCTGCTATGGCCACACTAACCTACCAGCTCAAGGTCCCATTCCCCCTTGATCTCCCCCTTGTCCCCCCTATTTGGAAAGTCCAGCATCATCTCTGCTTCTCAGAATCTGTGCTCTAATTCAAGTTTCAGCTCAGGCACCGTTTCCTCCATGAAGCCTTCCTTGATTCCCTCAGTGGTTCCTGCTATCTCCTTCCTCAGATTACCTTTGAATTGTCCATATTTGACTTATTTCCATCCAGTAAGAATGTGGGCACCCTGCGGGCAGGGACAGCTGCGCCTTCAGAGCTTAACACACTCTTTGGGCGGAGAAGGAGCTTCAAGAGAGCACAGGAAATGGGCGCCGTCCTGGAGGAGCCGTGCAAGGTCAAAGGGCCAGCTGGGGCAGACACCCCACTAGTAACCCCACATGAGGGTCAGCCGGCCGATCATTGGCATTTATGGGGCTGGCTGGGCCGTTTACAAGCGTGGCTGAAAGGCTTCCTGTGTGCCAAGCACGGGACCAAAGTGGGCTTCAAAGAAAGGCAAAACCAGCCCCTGACCTCAAGGACCTCATTCTCCCCCTCTACGGGGAGACCACATGCAAACGAGGCAAGTCACGTATGGACACACGCATACACGCATACACACGTATGTGCACATACATCTTTATACCGATGCGTGTATTCTACATGCACATGTATGCATATACAAGGCATATTCTATATACATATTATATACACATAGAAGATATAGTCTATATGCATATTATATATGTTGTATCCTGTATGCATAGTATATATTATATTCTATATACATATACAAGATATATTCTATATGTTATATTCTATATACATATTATATACACATAGAAGATATATTCTATATACAAGATCTCTTCTATACGCATATTCTATATGCTGTATTCTGTATGCATATTATATATGTTATATTCCATATGCACATACAAGATATATTCCATATACATATTATATACACATACAAGATATATTCTATATACATATTCTATATGTTGTATTCTGTATAGATATACATGATATATTCTATATACAAGGCATATTCTATATACATATTATATACACATACAAGATATATTCTATATACATATTCTATATGTTGTATTCTGTATAGATATACATGATATATTCTATATACAAGGCATATTCTATATACATATTATATACACATAGAAGATATGTTCTATATACAAATTATATATGTTGTATTCTGTATAGGTATAAATGATATATTCTATATACAAGGTATATATTATATATGCATATTCTATATGCTGTATTCTGTATGCATATTATATATGTTATATTCCATATACACATACAAGATATATTCTATATACCTATTCTATATGTTGTATTCGGTATAGATAGACATGTATACATGATGTATGCTATATGCATATTCTATATGTTGTATTCTATATGCATATTGTATATGTTATATTCTATATACATATTATATACAAGATGTATTCGATATCCATATTATATATATGATGTGTTTTATATACGTAGTACATGCATAAGATTATTCTATGTATATTTGCACATATGGTGCCTTATATGCCTATATTATTACACATTTTAATGTCTATGTGTTCCAGGCATTCTACATACATATTATATATACACAGAGTAGCTAAAAGATCATTTCGTAGAGAAGGCAGCCATAGTGGGAATGGGATCTCCTGCAGAAGGTAGTATTTGAACTGCGTCTTGAATGAAAGAATCTCAGGAGGCGAAGAGGTAGGAAAGAGCACTCCAGGTATGAGTAGCAGCCAGTGCCAAGACCTGGAGCTGGGAGCTGGAACGTGAGGAGCAGCAGGCAGGCCATTGTGACTGGACATCAGTAAATGTCGGCTCCTAGCCTCTACTCCAGTTAGGTGGGAAAGTCCCAGGATGGAAATTTCCTCCACCTCTGGATTTGTAAGACGATGAAGAAGAGAGGGAATAGGAATGTCAAGAAGGGCCTGTCCTGTGCATTCCATCCCTTGCATCGGCTGCATGCCAATAACAAAACCAAAACATTCATTTTCCCCACATAGCGTAGGCTGTGGTCACCAAAGGCATCTCCAAGACCACACTTATAAGTATTTCCCCACTTCGGTGGGTAACTAGGGGACTGCATGCGCACTGTGAATTACGGTAAGGTGGAGAGGAATGAAGAGTCCATCCCAGCCCTGCTTCACATCTGTAGCTGTTGGCCCCAGATCCTCTCTGATGCCCAGAACTATCTGCTGATCCAAACCCCTGAACCCTCAGAGGAAAAATAAAATGCACAATCTGTCTTATTATGAGTTCTGTGTGTGCGTGCGTGTGCGTGTGCATGTGCGTGTGTGTGTGTGTGTGTGTGTGTGTGTGTGTAGTTGTCTAAAAACAAAGATGCCTTTGTACCTATGGGGCGTGGATAGACATCCAAACTGGGATCTGATCTGCCCATCCCCATCTTTCCTCTTTGTGGGGAGCAAGAGGAGGGCTAAGAGCAGGCACTTGCTCCTTCCCTCAATGATCTCCAAGACAAATATTGGTAGTGTAGAAGTACAATACTTTGGAGGCTCCAGCATTAATACCACTTTTTCTGATTGCTCTCAAGGGGAGGATAATACTTAGCTTACTTACTGCTGATGCTGCCTTCGCTGATTCTCTTGCACTAAATGCTAGTTACACCAATGACCCTAACAAATGATAAAGAGCAAACCTCTTTATTAAAGTAAGTAGTCAACAGAAAGTGGAGAATTTATACACATTAGAGCACCCAAAAGAATCCATCAGAGTAAATGCTCTCTGGCTAGGAGAAAGACAAAAATACCTCAGTTCAAACAAGGAGATAATGATCTCTGGGAAGGTTTCCACTTCTCTTAGAAATCTCTAGAGTTGTAAGCACTAGAAGTCTAGGGACCTGTTGGGGGACTGATCCCCGCTACATTTCTGCAGCCCCAACGGCTCCCCAGTTAGCCAAAATGTGAATGTTGCCTCCCTCTGCCACCTTCCTCCAAGTTCTCCCATGATCTCTTCTCAAGTATAGAGTGGAGGCTCAGCATTCTCTCATTTCCCTCTCCTGGAGATGGGAGGTTCTACATTTGTAAGAAATGAGGGTAGGTGGGGGCAGCTGGGTAGCACAGTGGATTGAGAGCCAGACCTAGAGATGGGAGGTCCTAGGTTCAAATCTGGCCTCAGCCACTTCCCAGCTGTGTGACCCTGGGCAAGTCACTTGACCCCCATTGCCTAGCCCTTGCCACTCTTCTGCCTTGGAGCCAATACACAGCATTGACTCCAAGACAGAAGGTAAGAGTTTAGGGAAAAAAATAAAAAAAAAGAAATGGGGGTGGGGGACTGGCCACTCCTCTCTAGCCTTATCTTCTTCCCAACCACTTTCTTATGATGGCCACGAGGACCTGAGGTGGGAGCATGCAAAGATGGCTGTTTCACTCTCATTTGGAATGAAAGAGGCTTTGCCCAGTGAAAACTGGTCACTGTATAAATGGCACGCTCATGCCACACTTGTCCTTTGATCCGTTGTTCACTGATAATTTCATCTCTAATGCCCTCTGGGTGAGCGCTGTCCTCCCTGCTGGGTCCGTTGACGCTCCTTGCTGCCATCTACCATCTCCTCATGTGGCATTTTGCAACTGACTTTGTAGTCTAAACAGGGGTTGCTCTTGGCTACCCTCAGCCACCAGCTCTTGCTACTCCTCTCCAGCTGGGAAGGAGAAGGGTTTTCTAGCTGAGGACACTTGGGGGTTCTCTTGGCCTCCTTAAGGCAATGTTTGCTTTATGTTGGTTGAACTTCTAGAGGAATCGGGATAGTACAAAGGGAAGTCCTGCCCTTTCTTGTTTTAATCATTTTCAGTCATGTTTGACCATTCATGATCCATTTGGGGATTTTTGAGCAAAGATATTGGGATGGTTCGCCATTTCCTTCTCCGGTTCATTTTACAGATGAGGAAACTGAGGCCAACAGGGTTAAGTGACTCATCCAGAGTCACGGAGCCGAGCATCTGAGACTGAATTTGAACCCAAGCCCTGCACTCTATCCTCTGAGCCACCTCGCTGCCTTTACCTATACCCAACTTTTCAGTGTCGGTAGATAGTTTCCATAGAACTAAACACAGTATCTTCTCATCTCTCCTTCGTGACTCTAAGTAGTCTGACTGGGAACACTGAATCAGGCAGCAGATTGACTAATGCCTCTCCTAAGTCTCTTCTCATTTCTTGTTGGTTACACTGTAGTCGATTTCATTTGGGGGATGCTGTTGGATGCTCATTAAAGTCTATGCCTTCTCGCTCTTTTCTGGGGAAAAACCAACAATGACCCTGAAGAACAGCAGTCATTCCTAGATAACCTCAGGCTGATCTACACCAGCCTAGATATGAACGGAAGCCCTCTGATCACACAGCTGACCAATGGCCATCCAGATGGATAGGTCCATAGATATTAGCTCAATCAATCAATAGAGATCAATGGAGACAGAGGTAGAGGTATAAGTATCAATCCAGGGATCGCTCTCCAAATAGGTATATGCACTTGTCTGGCTCTACACACCTCCCCAAGGATGTCGGCAGGAGGCTTCACAGTGACTTCTCTTGTTTCTTCATTCTAAATTCCGTTGGCCATCCTGCTTTCTGTCCTCCCCTTTGCCTATTTGGATAGTTCAGTGCCTAGAAAGCCATCCATTCACTTGGCTTTGAGGATTTTGTTGACTTTTTCAAATGTTTCTTCCTCTTCATCATCTGAACAGATGGAGAACTTTGGCTGCGTGTAAGTTGCAGATATCTTCACAGGGATTCTACTCATGCTCTCCAAGAACACAAAGATGAAATCAATCAATTAGAACACAAAGATGAAATCAATCGATTAAGCAATCAACGAGCATTGATTAAGCCCCCGTGAACCAAGCACTGTTAGGCACTGGGGTTACAAAGACAGAAATGAAACAATCCTAAGGAGATAATATGTGTGAATATGTTGTTGTTCAGCCATTTCTAATTCTTTGTGACCCCATTTCAGGGTTTTTCTTGGCAAAGATACTGGAGTGGTTTGCCATTTCTTTCTCTGGCTCATTTTACAGATGAGGAAACTGAAGCAAACAAGATAAAGTGACTTGCCCAAGGTCCCACAACTCACAAGTATCTGAGTCTGAATTTGAACTCATGAAGATGATTCTTCCTGATTCCAAGCCAAGTGCTCTATCTACCACACCACTATTTGTATATAGTGGATTGAGAGCCAGGTCTAGAGATGAAAGGTTTTAGGTTCAAATCTGACCTCAGACACATCTTAGCTGTGTGACCCTGGGCAAGTCACTTAACCTCCATTGCCTGGCCCTTACCGCCCTTCTGCCTTGGAACCAGTACATAGTATTTCTTCTAAGGCAGAAGGTAAGGGTTATAAAAAATATTTTTAAAAAAAGAAGCTAGAGATTCTAATGGATGGAGACGAGGAGGGAATGCATCCCAAGCACAGAGATGGGAGGTAGAACACAGAGCTCGGAGAATTGAAGATAGTTGGTCAGTTTGACTGGAAAAGAGAGTGAGTTAAGGCAAGTATTAATTTACTGATTGGGAAGTTAGGCTGAAGCAGGTCATAGAGACCTTTAAATGAAAACCAGAAATTCATATTTGATCCGAAAGGCTTTAAGGAGCCTCATGGCATAGAATCTCTCCATAGGACAGAATTCTAAGTGTTAAGCCAGAAGTGAAACTCAGAGGAATTGCGGTAATAATTCTTGGTATTATGGGGCATGATTGGCCTATAAACAAAATTAGAAAAATGTAAAAAACAAAACAGAACATCCTGCCCTAATTTCATATACAAGTAGCTGTTGGCAACTGGAAATTTTTTATGGGGCTGGTTAATATAACTAAGAACATCACGGTATCTGAAACCCTGGGGGAAAGAAGCAAAATCTTTTTGTTTTTAATTAGACTAGGCAGTGAGATCTAGCAAAGAGAGCCTTGGAATTGAAGGTAAAGGACCTGCATTCAAATCCTGACTCTACTCTTTACCCCCTGTGTGACCTAAGGCAAATCACTTCTCTTCTCTGAGGCTCAGTTTCTTCCATTAAATCGGAGTTTGGAGAAGATGAGCCTTCTAACTCTCAACATAGGACATGAAAGACCTTCAACAGAAACGTGTCCATTTCTCAAAAAGCAAAATGACAGAAATCCCCCCCTTTGGGGCACAATTTTGGCAGAAGTTAATACGATAATTTTGGAGGTCACATATTTAGAATGTAAAGTGGCTTTAGAAAGCCGTAGAAGCCCGTCCCCTCAGAGGTGGAAGGAACGTTGTTTCAAAGGATTGAATGGTCTGAGTTATATTTGAGTAATTTAATAAGTTTTGGTGGCTGATAATCTATATCACGACCATAAGTGGGGAATGACCGACAGGGGTTCAGTTCTCTAAGTTTGCCTACTCATGGAGTAGGGGGAGAGAGGCGATTTGGTGAGGCTGCTCCTGGAAATCCATGATGATGTAGAATGGAGTGGTTCTGGCCCTGATTGGAGGCATAGTTTATGTTTCTGGTTTCCTTACTGTGGAGTGAAGGGAAACCTTTTGTTTGCCCATAAATGAGTGCAAAAACCAAAGGTTTCAAAAGAAGAACTTGAGCTTTCTGACCTTCTTGCTGGTCCAAGGTATAAGGATGACTGTGAGCTCAGGAGGCCCAGTGCCCTTCCTTCCACTGGGATGAATTTCTAGGCAAATCTGTGTCTGGGATAGGGCCACCTCCTGCTTTGTCTTCTTTCTTTGGAACAAGGTATTATGAGATCTTGAAGGATCAGAAGAACTGTCTGAGGTTCAGTAGCACAACCTGGGAAGATGGAGCCTACCCACTGGGGAATCTAGGCAGTGGAAGATGCATGAATTAATGTCTACTATATGCCAGACTCTGTGCTAATCACTGAACTTTATAAATATATTATTTGATCTTCACGACAACCCTGTAAGGTGGGTGCTCTTATTATCATACCCATTTTATAGTAGAAGAAACCGAGGCAGAAAAAGGTTAAGTAAATTGCTCAGGTTTACATAGTTAAGTATCTGAGTCTGAATTTGAACTTGGTGGGGCAAATGCTTTATAGGAGAACCCACCCTCCCTATGAAGTGAGCTGGGAGGGAGGAGAGTGTGCTACTCATTTGTATTGGGGGTAAATGTGTTTATGCTTCTTAGTGCTATGAAATTGAGCCCCACAGCCTACACTGACACACATACATTTTATATGTATATTTCAGCATATCTTTCAGTAAATAACCTTTTTTAAAGGCTCATTGATGTCAGTTGCTTATGGAAATAGTGAAGAGATATCAACTGATCAAAAAGACAATGGCATGTTAGTGACTGGATGGTGATATTGAAGAGGTAACTGAATGATATTGGAATGTTTACACTGGGTGGATGATCAGAAAAATAACAATAGAGAAAATTCCCCTGAAGTCCTCAGGGGAAAAACAGCTTTTCTTTGAGGACCTCTGTCTTGGGAAATTGAGTCCTACACACACACACACACACACACACACACACACACACACACACACACACACTCATGTATATGTATATTTCAGCATATCTTTCAGTAAATAACCTTTTGTAAAGGCTCATTGATGTCAGTTGCTTATGGAAATAGTGAAGAGATATCAACTGATCAAAAAGACAATGGCATGTTGGTGACTGGCTGATGATATTGAAGAGGTAACTGAATGATACTGGGGTGTTTAGTTACCCTGGGTGAATGATCAGAGAAATAGCAGTGGAGAAGATTCCCCTAAAGTCCCCAGGAAGAAAACAACCTTTCTGTGTGGACTTTCTCTGTCCTGAGAAATTGAGGTTGCACACACACACACACACACACACACACACACACACACACACACACACATTTATATGTTGTATTTCTATATGTGCATGTGAAAAAACACCAGGGAACATTATATGTTTGTATGCATATGTGTGGGGTTACATTATCAAATTTTGTTTGTTAAAATGTAATAGTATTTTTCAATAGGAACAACTGGTTCCACTTGATTGATGTGGCAGAATTATGGATAAATTCTGGTTATATTGTTTCCAAAACCAAAATGGTGGCTGGCTCATCCAGTTTGTTTTTTTATAGGCTTGTGGCTCTAGACCCGGGAGGGACTTCATCTAGTTCACTCCCCCAATTTTGTAAATGAGAAAGCTAAGGATCAGGAGGTTAAGGGACTTGTCTAAAGCCATGGGGGTAGAAGTAGTGTCTGACAGGCTGTGTTCACATGGAAATTGAGTAGCAAACGTTGGCATTTCTATGGTGAAGATCTTGGCCTCCCAATATTGGTCTTAGCTCACATTTTGCCTTCTGTGGTTGACTTAGGCTGATGGTCAAAAAGCAATAGACGATGGGTGTCGAGTTCCTCTATTTTTCAGATAAGATTTCATAAAGGCTTTTGCATAGTTTCAGGACCTCTCCTTTTGGCTGGTATTTGAATAAGAAATGAAGATCTTGCTGATGACCGAAGCTTGACCTGGCTGATTTCATTTGTATTTTTTTGCTTGATTTTAGGGTTGGATTTAAGAGAGGCAAAGCAGGTACATGGAATCCCGTTGTGAAGCAGATAAGTCTATGCTTCTCCATCAATTTCATCCTTATATAGTCTTTGGCTGTTGGCAGAACATTTTATAGTTAGATATGAATTCCTTTAGCTGGGGGCAATTAAAGGGCCCTTAGAAAGGTCATATTTACATAATGGGGGGGGGGCTGGCCAGTTAGCCTAGTCCTTAGGATCTTGAGTGAGTATCACTGATGAAATCCCCCCCCCCCCCAGAAGAGCCTAGAAAGTCCTCTTGAATCTAATCCTAGTCCACTATGCACATAGCAAAACACAGCCTCTTTGTCTAAGTCTGGTAGCTGGAACTAGGGGAGTCCAAAAGCACTAGTCATCTGCTTCATTTGGTTGGTCCACATGGGTGGCCACTTCCTCTTTTTTTCCTGGCTGACACTGTCTGGTGAGGGAAGAGAGGCAGTGCTATGGGATCAGAGGCCTTCAACTCTCCTGCTCCAGGGCACTTGAGCCATAAATCCAGGCCTAAATTCTTTGCCTGGGATTTTTTTTTTTTAAAACATGGAAGTAATTAATCTGGAGATTGTGACCTTGTGAATTTGGAAAGGCTGAGGGGTGAGCTCTGGGCTTGAGGTTCAGGAGTCTAGAAGACAGGTCATGCCAAGTTTAATTTTTTTTTTTAATTTTAATTTTTTGACATTTCCAACAATATCTTTACTTTTGACATTCATAATATTTTTCTCATATGCAGCTCAGTTTTAACATTATATATTTTAAATTTTATTTAATTGATTAATTAAAATATTTTCCATGGTTACATGATTCCTGTTCTTCCCCCCCTCCGACCCCCCCTCCTGTAGCCAATGAGCAATTCCACTGGGTTTTACATGTGTCATCTATCAAGACCCATTTCCATATTATTGATATTTGCACTAGGATGATCGTTTAGAGTCTACATCCCCAATCATATCCCCATCGACCCATGTGACCAAGCAGTTGTTTTTCTTCTGTGTGTCTGCTCCCCCAGTTCTTTCTCTGAATGTGGAGAGCATCTTTCTTGTAAATCCCTCCAAGTTGTCCCGGCCATTGCATTGCTGCTACTAGAGAAGTCCATTACATTCAATTGTGCTACAATGTATGCATCTATTGTGTGCAATGTTCTCCTGGTTCTGCTCCTTTCACTCTGCATCAGTTCCTGGAGGTTGTTCCAGTTTACCATGCCAAGTTTTAAAGCCCAACAGCAATGCCGTGAGGAGCAGGAAGTGACCGTTGGGACCTAGCTTGGCAATGCCTTGTCTAGATGAGAACTTAGTCTGACGCATGCTAAACTATTCAGTCTGGGCCCATTCTCCCCAGATGCAGAGATGAAATAGGAGAAAGTCTATCCTCACAGTGTTGGGGAGAGGAGGAATAAAAGATGTTCCTTTATAAAAAGTGAATCAAAGTGAACTGGTTGAATGAAATGAAAGTGATAGCGACTGGAAGTGAACAGCAGACTTGGAATGGAGGCTTGAGCTGATAACATTTAAGGAAAGACAGGGGCAAATGGGTGGCTCAGTGGAGAGAGAGCCAGGCATAGAGATGGGAGGTCCTGGGTTCAGATTTGACCTTCCTAGCTGGGTGACCCTGGGCAAGTCACTTAACCCCCATTGCCTAGCCCTTCCCTCTCTTCTGCCTTGGAACCAATGTACAGTATTGATTCTAAGACAGAAGATAGGGATTTTTCTTTAAAAAAGGAAACTAACCCTCATTGCATCTCCCCACAGCCCTTGAGTGGCTGACTCCTTTGCCTACTGACTTTCTGAGCTTCAGCCCTGCTCTTTCCCCTCTTTCCCCTGGTTCCTTCACCAGCCTTGCTGACTTCCCACATCCCAGTGAAAATGGCCTCCAAGTCCTGCAGAGCCACTTCTGGTTTTGTTATCGGAGCAGAGCACACTTAAGTTGATGTTTCTAAATACTTTCCTACCTCAAGGATCTGCAATTTCCTGGGCGTGAGGACTCTTTGTACCCACTTAGAGCCAGATAGCAACCCCTTGTAGTCTCAAGAGTCAGGCTTTGAGAACTGAGGTGACCCCCAAACCTCATTGCCTGGCCTCTAATCTCTCAATGAGCATTGATTAACTCTCTACTATGTACCAGCCACTGGGCCAAGCTCTGAAGAGACTGGTCAAGGTCAAAGCCAAACCCTGCCCTTGAGGAACTCAAAATCCAAAGGGAGGAAACAACAAGCCAACAGTTTTGTGCAAACAAGCTAATGATGGGGAATCAGGAGAAAGATACTTGCTAGCATCCTGGCCTTCTCTAGTCATCTTGATTTTGTCTTGCCTCTGAATTTTAATGACTAGAAGAGAGTGAAGTTGATAACTTTATGCAAATCTGCTTCACCTAAATACAATTTATGGGCAAAAGACATCAGCCAACATGTACCACTGGTCTTCTCTGAGTGGGAGGACAACAAGCTGTGTGACACTAGATAAGTCCCTTTGCCTCTCAACCTCAGTTTCTAATTCTCAAAAACTAGGATGGTCATTCCTGTGGTGTCTCCTCAGGGAATCGAGTCCAGCAGGCTCCAATTGGGATAATTTGCATAAAAATATTTTACAAGCCTAAAAGCGAAATATCAGTTATTATAACTAGAAACAAACATTACTTTTTTTAAAATGTGTTTTGGTATCTTTTATTTCTTTCATTTTAAAATGGATCTCTCCCCATTCCCTCGCCAATAATATCCCTTAAAAGAAAGAATAAAAAAATCAGATTGGTAAAAATTAACCAATGCACCAATCATGTATGCAATTACAGGCAATGCTACCCCCTACCTCCATAGTCTCCCACCTCTCCAAAGAAGGAAGAGAAGACAGCTCTGTCCAGGTCCAAACCTGGTGATTATACTCGCACAGCATTCAGACTCATCTTCTGTTTACATTGTTGTGTCCATTACGAGCCTAATAAAAACCTGGATATAAAAAGATGTGTAATATGAAATGAGAGGGCTTGTGCCCTCCTACGGGGACAGGGTAAATACTGATGAGAAAGATAAATACTGGTGACAGATGCAAGGAGTCTCCAAATCTGTAAATAGCCTTTACCACAGGCAAGCTGCTGCAAGGGGAAATAGAAATCCCTGGGAAGTGCCAGCCAGGAATCCAAAAGGCACCGATATGGTGCCCACAAAAAGAGTTTCCCTTCCCTCTCTGCTGTTCAACCGGCTCACAAAATGAAGGGAGTCTAGGGGGTTATTCCTTTAATTCTCACTCCTCAACCTCTCTCTACTTATTATTTCTTTTTCTTATCCCTTTGAGCTGGTTAAGAAACAGAGTTGCAGAGTAGCTAAAATATTTGAAATTTTCTAGGGAGAGTCTTTTGTCCAATGGTTCAGTTGAGGTGTTGGATGTGTATTCTCCTTTCTTCTCAATCCCCCAGTTTGCCAAGCTCCATCACCTTGGTTAGCACAAAGCACAAGAGACAAGGGTTGTTGGTACCAATTTCTTCCTTCCTTCCTTCCTTCCTTCCTTCCTTCCTTCCTTCCTTCCTTCCTTCCTTCCTTCCTTCCTTCCTTCCTTCCTTCCTTCCTTCCTTCCTTCCTTCCTTCCTTCCTTCCTTCTCTTGCCTCTCTCTTTTTTTTCTTTCTCTCTTCTTTTCGTCCTTTCTCTCTTTCCTTTATCAAAATTCTATATTGTTTCTAAGGCGGAAATGTGGTAAGGGCTAGGTAATGGGAGTTGTGCCTTGCCCAGGGTCACACAGCTAGGAAGTGTCTGAGGCCAGATTTGAACCCAGGATGTCCCATCTCCAGGCCTGCCTCCCTATCCACTGAGCCACCTAGCTGTCCCCTGCCAATTTCTTTATGTAACAATGGAATAAATAGTAACAAGGGAAAGGACAAAAATTGAAGGGGGGAAAAGAAGGGTTGACGTGAAAGGACTCACCACCGCCTTTTGTTGAAAAGAATTATTTTCATAATTAATGCCTAAAAATAACAATTGATTTTGCATTATGCAAAAACACTACTGGCAGCAGCCAGTTTCCTGCTCAATCTTTCAGTCTCTTAGGGAAGAGAGCAAAGTGATTGCCAAGGACTAGTTCAGTTAAGAGTGAGCATCCTTCCCAACTCTGAGGCTAGAGCTTATCTCATCTAATCATCATTTCATCTGCAACCGGATGGCACCATGATAGAGAGGCAGCTGCCACTGTACCCCACGAGACTCTCAGTGCAGCTATGGCCACCCTAATGGAGATGGGCAGAGGAAAGGAAGTGATGAGTCTATCAAGGCTGAGTGATGCAAAGATGGAGGGTGGCCCCAATTCTCCCCCTCTCTGTCTGGCTTCCTCTGTCCTCCTTCCTCCCCAAATCCTCTTACTTTCATGAGGATGTCAGGGGCTGGTAGAATCCTAGGAAAGAACATGACAAATATGGAAACATGTATTGCACGATAACACATGTATAACTTGTGTCAAATTGCTAGGGAAGGCGAAGAGAAGGGGAGGGAGGGGGAGAATTTTTTAGAACCCAAAACATGAGAAAAGGAATGTTAAAAATGATTTCTACATGTAAATGGGAAAAAAGAAAATATTAATCACAAAAAAGAATCCGAGGAAAGTCTCTCCATTCCCACGTTATTTACATTACAACCCAGGTTACTTACCCCCCTACTGTTCTCTTCTGATTACTTCTCTTTGTATCTGTTCACGTAAAACTTCCCATGCTTCTTTGAAATCTTCCTATTCGTTGTTTCTTCTAGCACAGTGGCTTTCCATTATATTCTCATGTCACAACTTGCTTAGCCTGAATTGATGCCCATTTACTTTGGTACCAGTTTTTTGATGAAAAAAACAAAAACAAAAATGTGAAGTATGATGATTTTTGCAGAAATAGGCTTCCATTAAAAAGTAGTGAGGGTGGAGGGGGGGGGGGAAGTTGGGTGGCTCAGTGGATTAAGAGTCAGGCCTGGAGATGGGAGGTCCTGGGTTCAAATCTGGATTTAGATACTTTCTAGCTGTGTGATCCTAGGCAAGTCACTTAACCCCTGTTGCCTAGCCTTTACCACTCTTCTGCCTTGGGACCAATACACAGTATTGATTCTAAGATGGAAGGTAAGGATTAAAAAAAAAAGTAGTGAGGGCAAACTAGGTGGCACAGAGAATAGATTGTCAGGCTTAGAGTCAGAAAGACCTCAGTTCAAATCTGTCTTCAGTTACTTACTCTCTGTGCAACCCTGGGCAAGTCACTTCACCCCATTTGCCTCAGTTTCCTCATCTACAAAATAATCCAGAGAAGGAAATGGCAAACGATGCCAGTATCTTTTCCAAGATCATCCCAAATGGGGTACTAAAAAGTCTGACATGACTGAAGTGACTGAGCAACAACAATGTGCCCAGGTCTTAGAAAGCTGTAAAGTTTATTGAAAGTCCTATCTACCTTCCTGTTGCTGCCATGATTATAATATACACAATTCTGGGACAAATCCTTTAGAAAGGAGTCAAGCCAGTGTATTCTATCTGCTGAGGGAAAAGGTCTTTCCTAGGGGCAGAATGATGGGAAGGAGGGGTGGATGATGGTGCGGTGCAGTGAGCAGGGAGAGAGGTACCCTAGGAAACAGATCTTAAGAGGATATGTGGAATTCTAGAAGCCCCCAAATGGGAATTTTGGGAAATCCATGAATCAGAGAGGCACTGAGGGCTCAGCAGGTCTAGCTTCCCTATAGCCCTATAGAGCCTGGGAAGATTTTCACCAAAGGTGGGGCCAGATGGACTCAGACACACCCAGCTACAAACCAATCAATCAAAGAAATAGGAAAGACGTTTTACTTGTAAACAATCTCTTGGGTCATCCTGGATTCCTTGAAAGGAGAAGAGTCCTTGAGGAGACAAATAAGGTGGAAGAAGTACCCTTAAGGCCCTGGACTCCTGAGGCCCATCTAGCCCAACTTCCAAAGGGGAACAACTGATTTCTGGGCCTCAGTTGCCCGATGTGTAAAATGATCACAAATCCCTTCTTGCTCTCAAATGAGCAATCCTATGATTCTCTGATCTTCTTAACTCAGAATATGGGGCTCCTGGGTCTTGAGGATGCCCTTCAGAATCTGAAAACCAAGTCTTCCTGACCAGAAGGGAATTGACTGTTTATCCTTTATGATCTGGTTCGGTGAGAGCTCCGAAGTACACAGGGGAAAGGTCAGAACAGCCTGGCCTGGGTGGGGCAGCTCTACTTAGTGGGGTAGGAGCCACTGAGGGGAAGTTAGTTTAGCAACACCCTACACTCCCCACTGGGGGGCAGGGGTTATCTCTGGCATTGCCTCCCTTGGCTTATGCCAAATGGATCTGGGTCCTGCCCAAATGCTACATTGTGGGAATTGATGGGGTCCGGGAATGGGAGGGCATTGTGTTCCCCTGACTCACTGAGGATGGCCAGATCTGTAAAGAGGGATGGGAATGGGGGGTGGAACCCAGGAAAAGGGCAAGGCCCTGAACCAAAAATAGAAATCGAGGCTAGCCATGATAGCGAGAAATGAGAAAAAAGAAAGTTCAACCAGAGTGGACGTAGGGTTGGAAAGAATGCTGGATTGGGAGGACCTGGGTTCAAATACTAGCAGGGGGGTTCTCAAGGAGGACTAGCATCTCTGGCCTGAGCAGGGCTGCTTTCCTACCTTGGCTGCTCCCAAGCCACCTCTCTATCACTGTTGGCTCCAAGAAATTAGAGTAGGCACAGTAGCCTCGCTCTGGCAAAGCATCATGGTACATGGGCTAAGCCAGGCTGTGGGTAACGGACAGGTCTCAAACCCATTGGTGACTCAGGGGGCTCTCTATCCCAGGCATGTGAAGAAGGAGCAGATGAGAACAGTCTGTTCCACCGGCCACCAAGGTGGCTGAAGTAGGTGCTGTCACACATGGAAGACACCAACGTCGTCCACTGAATCCGTGGCCATCACCAGTCTTCAGGATTTTTGTCTTGCCCCCGAATATCAATGACTTTGGAAGAGAGAGAGAGGCTGGCAACTCCATGCAAATCTGCCTCAGTTAAGTCCACGTAATGCTCAGTTCAGAAGACATCACCCAATGGCATCGATTTGGCCCTCTTCAAGGAGGACAATCAACACCAACCAACAATAATGGTTGGTATTTATATAGGTCAGTGAGGTGGAACAGTGAATAGAGTGCCGGACCTGGAGTCATCTTCCCGAGTTAAACATCTGACTTCAGATACTTTTCTTGGCTGTGTCATGTAACACCATTTGCCTCAGTTTCCTTGTCTGTAAAAAGAAAAAGGTTTAGTTGGTTTCTGAGGTCCCTTCCAGACCTAAATCTATAACCCCTCCTTCCTTTAATCACCAAGAAGCTCCTTGAAAGTGGGGATTATTAGCCAGATTATTAGCTGTGGGAAGGGTGGGGGGGGGGGGAGAAGATGATTCTTGTAACCAAGGAATAATGTTCTAAATTGACTAAATAAAAATTTCAAGAACAAATCATAATGTAGCTTAAATATTGTGCTGCTGCAATACTAGCAATTAAACAAATAATAACACTAAAGAAGGATTATTTTCATTTCTCTTTTTGAAAAGTGGGGATTGTTTCATTCGGTTCTTGATAAATCTTGGTGGTTGATTTCAGCTGCCAGTACTTGTTGAGGAAACAACCGTTGTCATCTGCCACTTTAATCAGGGGCTCTTAATCTTTTCTTGTGTCATGGAGCTCTTGGCCAAAGCCTGTGGTCTGCTGCTCGTTTTTAAATGTGGAAAATGAAACAAAAGATTACGAAGGAAACTCATTATACCCATTAAAATACAGTTGCCAATTGGGGCAGCTGGGTGGCTCAGTGGATGGAGAGTCAGGCCTTGAGACTAGAGGTCCTGGGTTCAAATCTGGCCTCAGACACTTCCTGTGTGACCCTGGGCAAGTCACTTGACCTCATTATCTAGCCTTGACCACTCTTCTGCCTTGGAACCAATGCACAGTATTGGTTCCAAGACAGAAGGTAAGGGTTAAAGAGAGAGAGAGACATCACCTGAACCTTACCACAATCCTGAGAGTAAATCTTATTACCCTCATTTTAGGGATATGGAAACTGAGTCATTTATTAGCTTTGTGATGGTGGGCAAGTCCCAGCTCCTTTGGGCCTTAGTTTCCTTAAATGTAAAATGATGGAGTTAGACAACATGGTCTCTGAAGTCTTTCCACTCTAAATCTTTGATTCTCTGATCCTCTGCACTTATTTGTACCAATTTTGTATTGTAGTTTCTTTTCTTTTTCTCTTACCTTCCATCTTAGAATCAGTAATCCATATTGCTCATCTTTTTACCTATGAGAAGTTCAGAGAACAGATGAGCAGTAAGGGCTAGGCAATAGGGGTTAAGTGACTTGACTAGGGTCACACAACTAGGAACTGTCTGAGATCAGATTTGAACCCAGGGCCTCCCACATCTAGGTCTGCCTCTCAATTTTCCTGAGCCACCTAGTTGTTCTTGTAGTGTAGTTTCAAAGTATCTCACTGAAGGACTCTGTAACCCCTTTTTATTATATATAAATGAATCTGCTTTTCTTAAAATTTTATAACTGCACATGCTAGCCTTCTCTCCTCGGGGGAATGTAAAAGAATCGATATTGTGGCTAAAGAATAGACGCACACAGATACCCACAGACATAGGAATACCTCTGCATGCCCACATTTATATGAGGTTATACTATTAAGAAATGCTTTTATTCTCCTGTTAGTATTTTCATGTATTAGAAGCTGATTTTTCCTTGCCTGGGAAATCTGAGCAAGCATTTCACAGGTAGATCCCCAGGTAAAAGGAAGGCTCGTGGACTTCTTCAAGGCCTTTGACTTCTCCCTTGAGAGAGGACCATTCTCCTCGCATTTACCAGGTAAGTTAAGAGACAGAAAAATGTACACCAATAACACTTGGCATATATCTGGCGAATATTAACTGTTCCTTGCTAAAACCAGCCAAATACGTGTCCTCTTCTGTTCCTAACAATCTCTTCATAGGTCAAGGGTCCATCTGGGCTTAGACAGCTTGGAAGTACCTGGCATCATAGATAAGGCTCCTTATACCCCCTTTGTCAGTCAAGAGCCCAATGCAGAAAACTCTGATTTACTCAACGTTGGCTTTACTTCAGTAAATTCTATCCTAATATGGCCATCTCCTCTTTGAAGACCTCAAAGCATAGGTGCAAAAGCACAGGAAGCAGAAAAAACCTTCTTCCCCACCAGTCACTGTCTAGGAAGCCTTGAATCAGAGGGAGCATCTGGGGCACACAGCAGAGATGGGACTTTTCCTATGCACAAAGAGCAAGCTGAGAAGCCATTTTTGAAGCTGCCATACCATCATCCCAGCAGTCCACTTGCATCTCTAGCCCTCCTGGGGCCTTGATTGATGGCACAGAATAGCCTTCAATAAATCTTTTGTGCGTATGTATAGCCTTTTCCTTTTCCCTCTAGCATAGATGCTCAGTTGCCATGTAATCACTTATTTAGAGAGGCCTTTGCTGCTAAATGTAGGAACTCACCCAGAGAACAGGCAGCTGCAGTAAATCCTCCCTAGTTCAGTGGGTTCCAGAAATGGGGTGATTCTTTGGTATCTCATTCCCTAGGATGTGGACAAGCTTGGTGGCAGGAATTGTCTCTTTGTCTTTTGGTTGACATTTTGTTTTGTGGCTTTCATCCAAACTTGTTATGGCAGATTATCCTTAAAAATGGGTATGAGGAGTAGTAGACTTTTGGGAAATGATGCTCAGTGACTGGAAAAAATCAAAGGAGAATGTACATAGTACTAAGAAATGGGGGCAAGATTTGGGCTCAAAGATCCACCTCCCCTTCATTGTATTTTCTGATTATTTTGAACAATCCTCTTTCCCTCCCTCCTTCTCTCCTCTTTCTGTTTCTGTCTCTGTCTCTCTTTCTCTTTGCTTCTCTTTCAATTCTTAACTTCTGTCTTAGAAACGATGCTAAGTATTGGTTCCAAGTTAGAAGAGTGGTAAGGGCTAGGTGAAGTGACTTGTTCAGGGTCACACAGCTAGGAAATGTCTGAGACCAGAGACAGGACTTCTTTTAAGCAATAGACATCTCCTTAGGAAAACAGTCCATCAACTCTTTCAGATCTCATAAGTAAAGGATTTAGACAAAGGTCTCTATACAGCATGGGTGGGCCAATAAATGCTTAACAACTGGAAAGAACATACACATAACACACTTTAAATTTTAATCTGCATTATTAACATTTTCTCTATTACCTTCTAAAGTCTAGACAATCAATAGAACAATGAAGCAAGCCTTGATCTGGAAAGCTCGCCAATTTCTGCTGGGAAACTTCAGAAAGATCCCATCTCTGCTAAACAGTAAGGGATTCTGTATTCATCCCTCAACAGTTCACACTGTTTTCTGGGTAGTATAGTTGGGAGCCAGAGTTAGCTGAAAGACTAAGAGAGAGGCCTCTGAGCCAAACCTAGTTCCAAACCACCAAAGATAAGGATTTTCCCTTTCCCCTATAGCTGAATATGTAAAGTCTAGCCATATCTTGAAAATCTCTAGGACACTGGATAAATTGCTGGATAATGATTTAACCAAAGCTAGCTTGGCAAAAGAGTCTGGTATTTAACCTATGCCCTGAAACAGGAAGTTAGCGATTTTTCTAGGCAAGAGGTAGCATTCATAAGCAGTCAAGGGATGCTAAAAACCAGTTCGTATCTGCATACTTTGCCAAGTAATGACTTTTAGTTTTGCTAAGGGATGGAGGGCCATCACAAGTTTAGGTAAGCAGTCTGCTGTGAAGCTGCCTTTGAGAGAGGCTCAGCAGATGGAATCAGCCATGTTCATTTTCTTGCCAATGAGAAGTTATATGAGTAAAAGGAAAAGTAGGGAAGTTGAGGATGGATCAGTATCAGACATTCCAGGTCCCAATTGGGAAGCTCCAAAACCATGGAGATATCTTTCTAAAACACCATCCATCATTATGTCCAAAGGGCTTTAAAAGACTGTCTGCCCTTTGACCCAGCCAAAGCACTGCTGGGTTTGTACCCCAAAGAGATCATAAGGAAAAAGACTTGTACAAGAATATTCATAGCTGCGCTCTTTGTGGTGGCCAAAAATTGGAAAACGAGGGGATGCCCATCAATTGGGGAATGGCTAAACAAATTGTGGTATGTTGGTGATGGAATACTATTGTGCTAAAAGGAATAATAAAGTGGAGGAATTCCATGGAGACTGGAACAACCTCCAGGAAGTGATG
The DNA here is from genome assembly GCF_027887165.1 of Monodelphis domestica. Taxonomy (NCBI): domain Eukaryota; kingdom Metazoa; phylum Chordata; class Mammalia; order Didelphimorphia; family Didelphidae; genus Monodelphis; species Monodelphis domestica. The sequence continues at coordinate 18,325,439 of NC_077233.1, forward strand.
CAGAGCGAGAAGAGCAGAACCAGGAAAACATTGTACACAGAGACTGACACATTGTGGAACTATCCAACGTGATGGACTTTACTACTAGTAGCAATACAAGAATCCAGGACATTCCCAAGGGACTTATGAGAAAGAATGCTCTCCACATTGAGAGAAAGAACTATGTGAGTAGAGACACAAAAGAAAAACACAAGACTTATCACTTGTTTGTATGGTTACTGGCTTTAAAAGATTGCTCTAGTACAAAAATGAATACTATGGAAATAGGTATCAAGGGATAACATTTCTACAACCCAATAGAATTGCTTGTCAGTTGTGGGAGGGGGAAGGAAGAGAGGAAGAAAAGAAAATGAATCATGGAAACATGGAAAAATACTTTAAAAATTGACAATTAAAAAAAGCACTGTAACCTAGGAAAAGTGAACAAAACCATTCAATACCAAAATAAATAAATAAATAAAAGAAAATGCCATCAATCACCCTGCGGTCACTGGAAGACATTCCTTCTTGACTCAAGGAATTTAACTGAAGAAATTTTTGGTAATATCACACAACTCACAGACTTGGAGCTAGAAGGAAATGCCAAGGACATAGGGTACAATCCCCTCTTTTTTTCAGATGAGGAAATGGAGACTGGAGAGGCTAAAGCCTTTTAGGCCAAGGTAACATAAGCAGTAAGGAAACCTGGGACTCTGTGCTTTCCTCTGCATCAAATTTACTTTTAAGGAAACTAAGGCAGCCTAAGACATTGACTCCACTCGGCTTCTCTTTTCTCCTTTAGCAGAGGTGTCCTCTGCTCCAGGGAACCTCAACAGTAAGATCCAGGATTTAGAAGGCAAATGATGCATCCTTAAGTGGGTCTTCACCATGGCCCAATGATCATGGTAGAGTGCTAATATCAGGGCTGAACTTTGCAAAGGTCAAGCACAAAATCGGATGATCCTAGTCTCTGGACAAGTGCTGCCCCCTAATCAGAGACTCCCCTCAGGATCCTGTGGCCCAACATATGGCTTTGCTAGGTGTGGATTCGGACCTGAGAAAAGTGAGGGGCGACTCCTCTTCAGAGCCCCTGCTTCCCCTCCTGCTCCCTTCTCCAATGGGATAGCTCTCCACAGAAGCCCAAACCTGAACACTTAGTGGTCAATCCCTCTGAGTGAGGACGGTGCCCCCCTTTCCATTCTCAGGCCCAGAGGACACACAGCGAAGGCAATTTGCTAGTTTTCAAATGGACTGGAAAAGCGACAACCCCTCCTAGCCAATAGGAAAGAAACTCCTTGAGGGCAGGGGGTGCTCCATTTGGGCTTGTCTTTGGATCCCCAGCCTCCGAACGAAGCATTGTAGAAATATTTCTTGAATGAAATTGAACTGAATTCTTGCTATCCTAATGGTTTCCTTTGGCTTCCCAGAATCCCTGCAGCAAAGACCTCACCTTGTCCCAAGGAGCTCAGCTGTAAGTCAAATTGGAAGGAAGGATGTATAGAGCTCAGAGGTGATGTTCCAGCGGCTCTAGGCTGCCTCCAAGGGAGCCTGGAGCCCTCCTTCCCCCTAAAGGATTGGTCTGAGCTTGCCAGCTCTCTCTGTCTCTCTGTCTCTCTCTCTGTCTCTGTCTTGCTCTGTCTCTCTGTCTCTGTCTCTGTCTCTGTCTCTCTCTCTCTCTCCCTCACTCCCTCTCCCTCCCTCTCTCTCTCTCTCTCTCTTCATTCCTCTGTGTATATTGGTGTAACTTTTACTCTTTATTCGGTCTAATTTAAAGTGAATTGAACTGAGAGCCAGGCCTAGAGATCCTAGAGGTCCTGGGTTCAAATCTGGCCTCAGACATGTCCCAGCTGTGTGACCCTGGACAAGTCACTTAACCCCCATTGCCTAGCCCTGACCACTCTCCTGCCTTGGAGCCAATACACAGTATTGATTCCAAGATGGAAGGTGAGGGTTTAAAAAAAAATCAATTCTGCTTCCTTATTCCAACCCCATCCATGCACATGCAAACACCAAGAAAGCCTCCCCTCAGTTCACCAAGAAAAGCAGTGGAGCAAAACCAGCCCCCAGAGTCACCCCGAATGATAGCACGAGGAGGGAGAGAGATTCTTTTTCTCATCTCTTCCCCATGGCCAAGGTTGGTCCTTCTGGTTAGCTCCGTGGCATTAGGACCCACTTTCTTTCCTCTTCTCGCCCTCCCAGGGCTCTGAGTCTGCTGGCCGCTGCCTCACCTCGTGGCTATCTTCCCACACTTCTGATGTCTCCGCACTTGTCCTTTCTTAAGGCTCATGAGATTCCATTCTATCCCTTTCCTAAGCTGGTTGACCATTTCCCAGGTGATGGGGCACCCGCTTCCTTTCAGATATTTTGCCAACCCTCCGGTGACTATTGGGACGTAGGGGAGGCCTTTGGGCACTTGAGGAAGCCGGGGGACCTCTGGGACAGTCACTCACAGCTGCATTCCATACACGATGGTCCTCCTCCGGTAGGGGGAGAAGGGTGGAAGGCATTGCGCCTTCTTAACAGGGCATAAAGAAGAGCTGCTTCCAGGAAGGACTGCAGTGCAAAGCACTCTGGGACGGGTGTTCCAAAGGGTGCAAAGATGGTTAAATCAGGGACCCTGACCTCAGGGAGTCGGCAGTCTAGTGACAGAGGCTGAGCCCAACTCAAGAAGCAGGGATGCGGAAAGTGGGCTGTGATTATGCTAAATGAAGGGCGTGCGGGGCTGCCTCGGACAACCGGACTCCCTTGACTCCCTTCTGGACTAACACGCAATCTCTTACGGGACCTGGGATTGCAGGGAGGTCGCCGTGGTGTGCTGTAGTGCTTTGCTGTAATGAGCCTTTCCCCTTTGGGTAGATATTGGAAGAAGAAGAAGGAACTTCAATTTAAGGGCTTCCCTTCCAGCCTTGTCATTCCTGAATCTCTTTCCACCCCTCTAACTGTTCAGTCAGACTGACCTTCTGGCTGTTCCTCACCCACAGTCTATCTCCAGGGTCTATGCCTTGGTACAAACTGTCTCCGTGTCTAAAGGCACTCCCTCCTCATCTCTGACTCACAGAATCTCTCCCCTATTTCCCCTCAACCCTATCCAAAGCCAAGCTCAGGTTCCATTTGCCTTCTCTACAACACTTGCTCCAGTTATCAATTCATTAAAGAATTCAACTCAATAAACATTTCTTAAGGACCTTGGAACTTCCCAGCTGGGTGACCCTGGGCAAGTCACTTGACCCCCATTGCCCAGCTCTTCTGCCTTAACATCATATTGATTCTTAGACAAAAGATAAGGGTTTAAAAAATTTGTTGCTGGTAGATTTGGATAATAAAGGCAGAAATGTGGACCAAGGACCTCTCTGCTTTACCTCACTTCTGTCTTTGTCTCTGTTGTCATTGTATGCCATTCAAGGATCTTGAGACCACCATTCCCCTGCCCTAGGAGAGTTTCTTGGTTTTGTTTTTAGGGGGAAAGGGAAGGAGCGAAATGGAATGGCTTTTGGGGAGGCGGATTCACTGTCAAAGAGGTAGCAAAAAATTGCAAGGAACTTCTCACTTTGGGGACCAAGAACTTGGCCATTCTGCACAGGCCAAACAGTGTTCCAAAGAATCCATTTACTCCTGGCCGTGGGTATTGTGCTGACCACTTTGGGCTGGCCAAGTCTGATGGCTTATATATAGCCTTTATGATAAAGAACGAGAACTCTCCCTAGTAGAGAGAGGCTTTCTAGTCACTACATCCCAGGAGATAGTGGCAGATGGACATAAAGAGAATAAACAACCGATTTGAGCAGAGAACAGCTTGGGGAGCATGAGAGCGACAGAAATACCTGGCAGATGATCTGGAGGAGGACTGACGCGTAGCATACAGTAATATATTTGTCTTTCCTGGATTCTCAGGCTGTGCTTAAGAAATACTTATTGCCTTACTGGTTGCCCTGACTCCTGCTCGTAACCCTGAATTGCTGTGCAACTCGGGAGAAGTTGCTTTACTTCTCTGGACCCCAGTTTCCTCTTCTGCAGTGAGAGATTTGGACTAGACGCCCTTCACGTGTCCTCTCTAACTCTTCATCTGCCTGTGAGTCTTTATTCAATTCAGTGAGGACTTGTCGAATTGAGGGGTTCTTCTGTTCACTGAGCTGTGTCCACAAAATCTCAGACTGGAGGGGAGGATGAAGGGCAGATGCTGCAGCCCAGGGGGATGTCGCTAACCAAGTGAGCCACTGGAGAAGGGAAGGATGGAGCCCAGCGGAGGGGCAGCAGCCGCCGCCTGGTGTCTACTGACTTCCCCTGGAAGGCAGTGCAGTGCCCACTGTCAGAGCAGCCTTTGGGCACAATCACTCCTGATCTAAGCAACTCCTACTCCACTGAGAGCAGCATCCTTTCCAGGGGAGTGCAGTGGTTTGGGACTCCTGGGAGTGGACAGGAGGGTTGTCAGGTCTTCCAGCTGTTCCCCCAAGCCCTCAGGGACCCCCAGAAGCCCAGCTCAAGCAGCACCCCTCTGCCTCCCAGGCCTGAGAGGGTACAGAAATGCCCGTCTCCCCAGTGAAGAGGCTCTCCTTGGCCTGGAGCTGGGGGAGCAGGGACACAAGAGGACCCGGACCTGACTTTGGGGTCAGCTTTCCTGGACCGCTTTCACATAGACAGGATGCCAGGATGACAGCTGTCTGGGGCCTCCGAGGGCATCTATGCCAAGCCCATCATTGCCATGAACACAGGAGTAGGTGGAAGGTAATCTGGGAGGGCAAGGCATTAACAGTCGGTGGCAGAGTCCAAATTCCAGGCAGTCTCTGACTCAACGCTGCCTCATTCATGCCCTGTGTAACCACAGCAAAGGCATTTCAGCTCTCTGGGCCTCAGTCTCTTCCTCTGTAAAATGTGTGTCTTGGACTGGAGATCTCCACGGTCCTTCCGGCTTGAAGCCTATGATGCAGTGTCATCTGCTGCGGCTCTTTCCTCCTCAACTTTAGCAGTCCATGAAAGGGCTGAGGAGAGTCTCCTAAATGGAGCATTCATGTTCCATAGACTCCCTTAGGAGCGACAATCAGTCTCTCAGGTCAGCTCCAGCCAGATGGAGAGGAAGGAGAGGAAGCACGTAGAACACCGAGCACCTCTCTGGGTCTCAGTTCCCTCCTTGGTAAAATGAAAGAATTAGACCGGAGGGTCTATCATGTAGTTAGTGAGGCAACAAGAAACAGGAGGGATCGCATCCAGTTCCTGTCAATTAATCACTCACTCCATCAATAAATACACATTCATTAAGCACCTACTGTGTGCCAATGGGCAGCTAGGTTGGGTCTGAAGTCAGGAGGACCTGAAATCAAATCAAGTCTCAGACATTCACTAGTTGTTTAATGCTGGCCAAGTCGCTTAACCTTGTTTGCCTCAGTTTCCTCATTTGTAAATGGAGCTGGAGAAGAAGGAATTGGCCAACCACTCCAGTATCTTTGCCAAGAAAACCCCAAATGGGGTCGGAGAGAGTTGGACATGACTGAAATACCTGAACAGCACGTGCCAGACACTGTGCCAAGTTAAGAGGTGGCCATGTACCTACCTTTGGGCCCAGCTGGCTGTGGAATCCACTTTCCCTGAGGATCTGAGATGGTTTGGAGGCAGAGGGCTGAACTAAAGGATGTCTACAGGGCCAGGGGGCAGGCCTGAAGGCAAGAAGGCCTGGGTTCCAGTCCTGCCTTTGACATGTTTCCTCCTCTGTAAAATGGGGGCAGACAGAGATATGGGTGTTAGAATGAAGGCCGTGTTGGATTTTGGAGTTAGAGGACCTATCTCAGGCGCCAATTAGCTGTGCGGCCGGTTAATGGCTTAACGTCCCTGGGCTTCCGTTCACTCCTCTATAAGACGAGGGCTTGGACCAAAGACTCCAGAGATCTCCTTCTGGCTCCAAATCTGGCCGGGAGGATCCCTGGAGCCCCAGGATGCCCAAAGTCCTCATTCTACATCCCTCTAGGCCACAGGTAGACTCCAGGCTGGGTTGTAAAGTCATCAACAAAAAGGAGATCCTGGTCTTTGGTGGCTGCTGGGTAGAGGCAGCCTGGCTGGCCTCATCCCAAGCCTAGAAGGGATTTCTGATGTGTCCCCTGCCTGCAGGCAGAACCGCACCTCAGCCAAGGCAGACAGATGACTGATTCCCCTCTCTGGTGGTTCATAGGGGAGGGAAAGGCATTCCAGTCTTCCTTGATTAAGCTCATCCAGGAAACAGGGCCAGCCCGCCCGCCATGCTCTGGGGCTTCACTCCTTCTCGCTGCCTGGCCGGTGGGGAGGCAGCAACAGGGTGTGTGGGGCTGCAGAGCATGACATCATCACATTCCTGGCGCATGAGAGGAGCCTCCACAGCCAGCACTTTTTGGCCCAGGTCCCCTTCTCCCTTCCCCAAGCCGCACCCCATCTCGGAGCCTCCCTGAAGCCCCGAAGGGGGGAAGGAAGCCTGGAGCATTCCGGTTACTTGTTCTTGTTCTTCTTCGGTTTCTTTCCTTTAACTCCAAGAAGAGAGCTGGATTTCCAGAAATGGAAACATACCTGAGCAAGGCTGAGGTTTCTAGGTGGGGGTTCCTGATTCCTCCCCATTTTGAAAGCTAAAAGGAAAGGCTTTCGTCTTCCTTTGTAACAAGCTCTTTGGGCTGGACGTATCTGACCCCAGATGACCTGGGGGACTGGGCCACGTTTTATGGCTGCAGGTGGCAGTGTGGAGGGCTTGTGATCTACTTTGGGGTTCTTTGGTGGGCTCCTGTTGGTCTGACCATGGATGCTCACTCAGGTGGCTTCAGCATGGCACGAATGAGGCCCAGACAAGGCCCATCCCATGCTGGCTTGGGCCTTTTCCTTTGTGCTTGGTTCTGCCTTGGCCATCTCAAACACTATAGCACTAATTGGCTGATTATACATCCTTTGAGGTCATGCTGAAAGCAAGACAACAAACGCCCCTCTCGTGGCACCCGGCCCTTCCTTTGGAGTCTTTTGCTCTCTCTAGGAAATGGCTCTCTGGAGAGGTGAAAGAGGTGGTGAGCTTCTGCCTCTCTGAAGGCTTGAGAAGAGCTTAGATGATCACCTGGCC
>NC_077233.1:18415316-18417816 GCF_027887165.1 Monodelphis domestica
AAAGAGTGAAGTAAGAAAATCAGAGAGAGGAGAGGGTAAGATAACTAGCCTAAGCACTAAGTAATTTACTCCTAGCCCCTGCCTCAACCCGGGCAGGGAGAGTTAGTCCTTAGCCGGAGAAGCCTCAGCAAAGCCAAGGACCTGGGAATGTCTCTCCCAAGAGGTAGGTCTCTCCCGAGGCTGGTCTCTTCAGAAAATCCAGGAAAGGAGTCAGCTTTTTCACTCACCATGTGTCAGTCCAAAGGGAGAGATTTAAGGACAGTCTCACCAGGAACAGGGTCTCAGGTCCAGTCAGCAGATTCTTCTTCAGCCCCCAATTCGAACTCAGAACTCCAGAAGAAGACAAAGTCCAAGTTGAACTTCCTGAAGGATCTCAGACGATTTTCCCTCACAGGAAGTTGCCACTCCCTTTTAAAGACACTTTCTTTTGTGGCACTTCCTGTGCCTTCCCCTAATTTTACATCTACCAATTATTGTTGAAGCCTTGCTTTAGGACAGCCTGGGGCAGTCAGTTTGATTCTGATAGTCACCCACTATTGCACACGTGGGTCACAGACCTTCCCACTTAATGGTTAAGTGGGATGTTTACACTTTTGGTGGTTAGATCTAAAAATGGGCAGGGGAGTTAATTTCATTTTCATAATCAGGGAGAGTTAAATTTAATTTTCGCGCTATGTATATGGAAGCTATCTGAGACTTCCAATTTAGGAGGGATCATAGGAGTATTGATTTAGACCTAGAAGGAACCTTTGCTGCTATTCAGTTGTTTCAGTGATCTTTGTGACCCCATTTCAGGGTTTTCTTGGCAAAAATACTGGAGTGATTTTCCATTTCCTTCTCCAGTTCATTTTGCAGATGAGGAAACTGAGGCAGAGTTAAGTGACTTGCCCAGGATGACATATCTAGTAAGTGTTTGGGGCTAAATTTGATCTCAGAATGATGAATATTCCTGATTCTAAGCCCCATGATTTATCTACTGTGCCACCTCGCTGTCCTTGAAAGGACCTAGGAGTTCAGCTAGTCTAGTGCCTTCATTTTTCATTTTTCTTTTCTTTTTAAACCCATACCTTCTGTCTTAGAATCAATACTATGTATTAGTTCCAAAACAGAAGCGTGGTAAGGACTAGGCAATGGGGGTCAAGTGACTTGCCCAGGGTCACACAGTTGGGAAGTGTCTGAGGCCAGATTTGAACCCAGGACCTCCCATCTCTAGGCTTGGCTCTCAATTCACTGAGCCACCTAGCTGCCCCCTGTGACTTCATTTTAAATGAAAAAAAAAAATTGAAGTTGAGGGATTTGCCCAGGGTAGCAGGTTAGAAGTCCAACCCTAGAGCCCTTGACTTCAGTCTAACTTCCTTTCCACTATATGGGAAATGCTATAGTTTCCTTTAATCCTAATTGAAATGATACTGAGTTCTCTGGTAAACTCTTTATCTGCTCTTCTCAGATTTTAGATTTTATTTCAGTCCATTTTGGACTCGATTGGAGACAGGCCTGTTCCAGTGCTCAGCACAGTTGTGTGTAGTACACAGCAGGTGTTCAATAAGTATTGATTGATTGATTGATTGATTCCTTTTGGTTTTGATGTTGCTTGGATGGGAATGTCGTGTGTTCCCAAGGAATATTGCTGGAACCATTGCTTTGTGGAATATGGTAGATTCCATCATATTCTGCCCCACTGGACGTCAAAAGGAATTCTAAAGGGTTCGTGTTGAAGAATGAATGAATGAATGAACTTCAATTAAGCGTCCTTTGTTCTTTGGACTCGTTTGGAGACCGAGATATGGCTTTTGTCTTTGATATTTATTGATATGGGGCTATTGTTTGTTCCCGAGGAATACTCCACGTGGCCATAACTTCATGCAATATGGTAGAATCCAGTAGACTTTGCCCAGTTGGACGAGTGGGAATTTTAAAGGATGAGTGAACTTAGGTATCGCTTGTTCTTTCTCCCTTCGCAGATAGCAAAGCCATTGTTGATGGAAACCTGAAGCTCATTCTTGGCCTGGTTTGGACTCTCATTCTCCACTACTCGATTTCCATGCCTGTGTGGGAAGATGAAGGAGATGATGATGCCAAGAAGCAAACGCCAAAGCAGAGGCTGTTAGGTTGGATTCAAAACAAGATCCCGTATTTACCCATCACCAACTTTAACCAGAACTGGCAAGATGGCAAAGCGTTGGGAGCCCTCGTGGACAGCTGCGCCCCAGGTAAGTGCTTGTCTGGATCTGGCATCCCTCGTTGATCTCCAGGCTTCATGGCAGCCTGGGAGGGACTTTTTGGTTTAGTTCCCCATGAGGAATAGAGGCCTGAAAGGGAAAATACTTGTCTAAGTGGTTTAACAATAGACCCATTATAGCATTGACCTTAGTCTGCATTCCTGCCAAAGGCCTTGAATCATATTCTTAAAAAAAAATACTAAGTATTGGTTCCAAGGCAGAAGAATGATAAGGGCCAGGCAATGAGCGTTAAATGACTTGCCTAGGGGCACACAGCTAGG